>NC_084964.1:12269853-12287353 GCF_949316205.1 Platichthys flesus | reverse complement strand
TCACTTGCACTTGAGTATGAGAGCCTGTGGTGATCCGCCTTCCACCATCACAAGGAACACACTGTGATCTATGGGAGAGGGTTTGAAGTGTTTGGAAGGAAACCAGATTTTTTTTCTGTGCAAAAAAAGGATGCAGCTCCACCACAGGACCCTGCCGAGCATGAACAAGAAAGCATTTTTAAATAATCCCGATAATAAATCATAATCCCGATGAAAAGCTGCCTCGGTAAATGAAGATCGCACGGATTTGATTGTGTGAATTCTTTTTCCTATGATAAAATAATGTAGTCAATTGACAAAAATATGGTTCTTTTCATATGGAGGATTTTGTGCTGTGGCAAGTGACCTGTGATCAATGAATTATCGTATCAGTGGTGATATGTGTTATATATTTGCAGCAAAGTAGAATATATAATATAGGCACTGAGATTTTCATATGTGTACACACTGACATTTTCTACATATGCATAGATGAAAAGATAGAGGTGACTCCTATGACGTAGGGAAAAAAGGTCGATAGATCCCTTTCAAGCAAAAATCCTTTGCTGTCAAATTCCTGAAGCCATATTTAAATGTCTGCGCGAGAAACTAGTGCTTATAACCTTTTTTCTTACATATTATTGTAAAGGAAAATCGGTTCTTTAAAGTGCAATTTATTATTTTTATTATTCTGATTAATAAAACATAGTAAACACATATTGATTGTTAAATAAAGAACCCAATAAACTAGTACAACATTGCACTGTGTTTCCAGGTGTGGGCCTGCGTGTTAGAGCGAGGGTGCCGACCTCGATACAGTGTTCCCACATTCACGTACTGATGGCTGCAGTCTCCTGCAGGCAGATACGCTGCTTTATCGACCATCTTCCCTCCAGTGATCATATCAGCGATCCCTCTCTTCTCTTTTCCCCACCTCCTGTGATCTGCATGTTCATTTTCTTTTCCTTCCCTTGTTCACTTGTTCTTCCTCTACCCGTCCTCTCCTCCCTCCTCTCCTTTTACCTGAGCTCGGCACCACCCTGCACTCCCTGGAAACATCCAGGCGTAATTTTCATTCCACCTCTCCCTCCTCCACCATCCCTCCATCGCTGCACGTCACCTGTCCCTCTCTGTCTGTCCCTCCATCTGTTCATCCAGGGGCCCATGCACGAGACCAGAGGCACAAATCCTCGCGCCTGACATAACACCCCTCCCTTCTCTCTCTCTGTCTCTCTCTCTCTCTTTCTCTCTCTTTTTTCCTCTCTCTGTCTCTTCCCCCTGCATCTCTCCATCTTCCCTTATTCCCTGGGATGGCTGGTTGGAGTGGGGGGTTGTTTAAAGAGCTCTAAGGGAGGAAGGTGGTTAGTCATCAGAGCCGCGTGCACTGGCGAATCCTTTGGATGATATATTTTTTTTTATGGTGGGGTGGGGGTTGCATGGGCCAAATGCTGCAGTGCTCAAGTGATCCTTGCCCTGTCTGCCTGAACCTCCCTCTCTCCCCCTTCCTCGCTCTTTTATCTTGTGACATTGACTCTTGCATGGATGCATTTTCCAATTTTCATCGTCCCCATTAAGATTTTGCTGCATGACAGTGGACGGGAGTGCAGGTGAGAGGGACTGACGTAGACGTCCACAAACTCCTCACCCGCCTTCTTACTTTTACACCCCCCTCCCCCCCTCCCCTCCCCTCTCCCCTCTAAGGAGGCCTAAAAGCCTGATTCTCGGGGTAACCTTGAGATGTGACGCAGTTGCTGCTACAGCTAACGTAAACGTGCAGGGACGTGCAGCGGGCCACACGGCGTCTGAAGCATCTTCAAAAAAGTACTCATTCAAATTCTTTGACTTAAAGTGTCCTGTCCTCGTATACTTGCATTTTTATTGTGTATTTATACATCTTTTTTTTTTTTAAATCAATGTCAAATGTACCGCAAAAAATGTACTGGAGCAATGCACATGTAGGTCAGCTCTTAAAATTTTAACAAGGCACAGAAATGGAGTCTCTGGAGAGTCCATCCTCTGCAAACCGCTCCACCAGCCACTGAGTGTGCATAAACCAGGACGGTGATAAAAGCCTGAGGCAGTGACATCCTGAAATCCTGCAGCATCCCTCCTTCCTTCTCTCTTTTACTCTTTCTCCTTATTCTTCCCATCCCAAGACAAACCAGTCTTCCACCAGTTACCGTCCCTGCTGCCCGGTTGCAACTTTTATTATCATCTCTCTCTCCATGTCAACCCCCCTCTCCATCACTCACTCGTTCACACCCCCACCCTCTGCCCTGCACCAGTCCTGCAGCAGGATCCAGCCTCTGCTCACTCGTTTGCTCCTTTTTTCTCTCCTCTCCTCCTGCTCCTCCCTCTTCTCCACTCACCTCTCACGAGTGTCCCAGACATGGACACCCATGGGACCCCACCTCAAAAACACACAGTGCTGCCACACACAAAGAAATGAGTGCATCTCCTCATAAAACTTTGCACAGATAGGACGTGTTACCTACCTACATACATCACCCCTTCCTTGGTCTTGGCTGCTGCCTCCTCCATGCCTGCTTTGGTCTTCTCTGCGGCGGCCACCACTCCCTCCTTGGCCATGGAAAACCCCTTCATCAGTACATCCATCTTGGGTGACGAGACGGCTGGGCTCCCCTGCTCCAAACGGGCCTGGCTGGCTGACTGGTGCTTACAGTGGATTTGCAGGAGGGATGTCAGGAGAGTGTTGGTCTGTGCGAGTGAGTGTGTATGCTAGTGCCGGTGGCTCCTCCTCCCTTTGGTGCTGCACAACAGAAGGTTTCAGAGGACTGTACAGCAAGGCTACAGCACGCAGACTGAGAGAGAGACGGTGGAGGAAACGACGGGTACGCACGAGATGGAGAGAGGAGGAGGAGGAGGAGGAGGAGGAGGAGGAGGAAGAGGAGGGATGGCCGGATGCTGCAGCATTTTCAAGTCATGCTGCAGTCCCGCCCCTCAGCCATCCCTCTACTCTCATCCATCTCTTTCTCCTAATGATTCTCACTCAGCCTCCAGCACGCTGTTTGCTTATTTTTTGATTGACACGTTGCTCTGGACACACCTTTCTGGATATTGAGCTTGTGAGAACTGTTACATAACCGGCAGGGCTTTAGCACTGGAGATGAAGAGGTTTTTTTTTTTTCACTTCATATGGTTTTGACATGAAATCTGTGATTGCATTTCACACAGCTTGTGCAAAAGATGTGATTACTGCAGCTAACCTTTAATAAAAGATATGTATATATTACCCATAGAAATAAATTGTATTTATTTATTGAATGCACGATTTTCTTTATGCCTTATGCCGATTTTTTGATATAATATCATAAAGTCCCTCTGTACTGCATCACACTGAGTTAAGAGAGACAAGAAAGCACCTGCTGCCATTTCTGTTGTTGGGAGAGAAGAGAAATTGCTTTGTCATCTCAACCTGAATGACTCACAAGTGCCCTCCTCCTCTCCCTCCTCTTCCTCCTCCTCCTCCTCCTCTTCCTCCTCCTCCTCCTCCTCCTCTTCCTCCTCCTCCTCCTCCTCCTCTTCCTCCTCCTCCTCCTCATGGTGCCATTCCTGCAAAACATGCCGACTCAGCGGCACAGCAATCCTGGTGATGCTATTGATATCACCACAACTCCTTTTTTATTTATTTTTTAATTTTTATTCTTTAAATAAAATGTGGCACATGGGGAGAAATAACTGTGGGCAAAAATATATAACCTGCTGCTGTGTAATAACAGTCTAGGCACTCGTGGTTTTGGTGCCTGATAAAATCAAAGTGCAGAGAGTAAAGTGATTTATCTGGAACCCACTGAACCTGGCTGTGCAGGGAGGATGTCTGGTCTTCTGGCTGTTTAAATGTGCAGAATCATACTGCCCTCTCATGGTCAAAAAAAATGTGGACTCATGACGCAGCATTATGGCTGTGCTGACGGGTTCCTCATAAAAGATAATCCTGATTTATAATGATCAAATAAATCACCGGAAGAGCCGCCTTTTACCTTTTCGGATGACAAGTCAAAGAGTTTGCAATGTGTTTGAACGACCCTCAAAATGGGACTGCACTTGAATGTTTTTCGTTTGTAGCTGTTGTCCTGTCATTGCTTTGAAGGTCCAGTGTGTAGGATTTAGGTGAAAAGGATATTTGCAGAAAATGAACACAAAATAATCCTAGTGATGTTTTCACTTGGTGCCCGAACCACCCGCTGAGGTGGTTCGGGCATCTGGTAAGGATGCCCACTGGGCGCCTTCCTTGGGAGGTGTTTCAGGCACGTCCAGTGGGGAGGAGACCTCGGGGAAGACCCAGGACTAGGTGGAGAGATTATTTCTCAACACTGGCCTGGGAACGCCTCGGGATCCCCCCGTCAGAGTTGGTCGATGTGGCCCGGGAAAGGGAAGTCTGGGGCCCCCTGCTTGAGCTGCTCCCCCCGCGACCCGACCCCGGATAAGCGGATGAAAATGAGATGATGAGATGAGATGTTTTCACTTGTGTGTTTCATCTAAATTGTACGAATTGTTTTCCATTACCATAGAAAAAGCCCTTTATATTGAAAAACTTTATATTTAAGGGGCAGGTCTTCTCTACGGAGGCCGCCATGTTTTTTTTACATGTATGGAAGGCGGGGGTGAGGTGAGGGGTATTCAGCTGCAACATGCAACTTCACCACTAGATGTCACTAAATTCTACACACTGAACCTGTACGTCAAGTTTGTAAGGAGTCAGGAATCAAGGATGTGAAATATCTTAGTTCAGTCTCATATCCTCATTTGATTACTTAAAACGGAACTAATCCATATATCTCTATTAACCTGACTAAATGTCCATGTACAGTATGGCAAACCCTTCCTGAATTATTCATTGACATTGCAGTTTCCTCACTTTTACAGGAAACATTAATTCAGGAACCATTAATTCGATTTCTGATCCCAATACTCTCATCCTTTCTGGCTGCTGCAGGCAAATGTTTTCAGTCAAAAAAATTCCCTCTCGGTATTTGGTGGAGAACTATGACAGAATTTCATGATTTTTTTATGATTGAAAATGCACAATATGACTTGAAATAGAGGCTAATGTTGCCTTGCTGGGTATGTAAAGTGCTTGCAAACACGTGACCTTTAAACGTTTAGGGGATTCTGGATTTTGGGTTTGTTGTCGTGAAAATGAATGAAACCCTCAGTAGAAGCATGTCTATCTATCATTAAATCGTCACACATTTATTTAAGTGAAAACAAACTTCAAGAATGCAGCACCAATGCTATTTGAGTGTTTTTCAGCGCTTCCACCGTAACTGTGTCACTACCACCAGCTAGTGTACAATCACATTATCCAGTTACACGCTAGTAGATGCTCTTTCTGAGTGATGCTACGCTTTGCAAAGTCACAACACAAAATGACAGGAATTGACACCGCACCATGCCTCCGGAGTGACACAATCATTTCCATAGTTCACTCAGCTGTAGAGTTTTAAGAAAAAATTTATTCACATTGATATCAGTACATTTTTTGAGTGCACGTTTTTTACATACTGTACTTTATGCATATAGATAAACGTCTACGTGTGTGTTCTCCTCCGTCCTGTATTCGTGATAACTCAACAAGCATGCTGATAAGTGTTACAACTCACAAGCAGTTTGTGTACTGGGGGCATAAAAGAAACATCATCAGTTCTGCGTGTTCACTTGAATAATTGTTATTTTTTGTACAATTTACCTGTCACGTAAGAGAGACAGAACCCAAAACAAACAGGAAACAAAGAAAATAAAAACCCAAATGCGAGATCAGGTCTTAGCAGCGGACAGAAACATTTGACAGGTAATACTGTGCTTATGAACGCATAGCATTCTCACACTAACAGTTATTATCTCACATTCTACTAATCTAGTCTACAATACACTATCTCACATCGCTGAGGAGTCTCCTCCCCCTGCTCCTTTTTTTCCCTCTGTAATTTATCCCCTCTTCCTTTTATCTCCTGTGCTGCTGTCCATGTCCTCCTTTACATGTCCTGCACCCCTCTGTCTCTCTCTCTTTCTCTTTTTCTCTCTCTTTTTTCTCCTGCGTCTCTTTATTCCTGGACGTTGAGGATCTGTGCAGATAGTCCGTTGTGCCAGTTCTTCAGCTTGGCAAAGCGAGGCCCTTTCACCTCGGACTCGAACTTGTCTCTGAAGGTGAGGAAGGCAGGAAAAGACTCTTACAAGTGGTGACAGGGCTGTTTTTCAATTCGATTAAAATCGATACCACTCTTATGTTTGCACAGAAAATTGCTTTTTGTAAAGGTATCTCCACTTCCTCCCACTATTCAGAAAATAAGGTTAAATACCCCAGATAAGGAAGCAATCTTGTGTATTTTTCTGTGCAGTAATGATCGGGGAGTGGAACAGCAGTAAGATCATAAAGTAAAACCAAACTTACTGGGAAAATGAACACGTGAATAAACATCACTGTGATAAGAACTACCTAAAATGAAAGAAACCATCTTTGACACAAAAACATTTGGATGTGTATTTTGAGTTCGCAGTTTGTTCCTTCTCCCATCCACTAACATGGAGATGATGGGATTTATATCATATAATGCAGCCAGCCACCGTGTGTCAATTACGAAGACACTTTTGGAAAACCATCTATCTTTATATACAGTCTATGGGACAAAAAAAACGGCCAATAACTTAATAGCTTAGCTTAGTTTAGCATTAAGAATAGCAGCAAAGCTAGCTCTTGTGTACCAAAAAGCAACCCCCAGAGTTTAAGTCTAATATTTCACTATCAAACAAAGTCACCTAACTTCCTCTTTTTCACATGTCATAATTCCTATGGTCACTAGAGGGCTTTGTCACTTGAACATAAGAGGGAATTGTTTTAGTTTCAAATTAACTGCACAGACATGGGAGTGGAAGTCATTTTCTCATCTAACGAAGAGCAAACAAGAATTCCTCTGTTCAAGAAGCTGGCGTTATCTATCCAATAAAGAGAAATGCATATTGAGCTGAAGTTTATCGTCTGTAAAAGTAATGTAATACATCCTCCTTACCTCGACCTCTGCAGGGCTTCCTCATCTGGGTCTTGCACTGTATGGAGAGAGAAGGTTGTTAAGTGCTAACTAATGAGACGATAACTCAGTCTGAAGAAGGATGGAGGATCTGCCGAGATGAGTATTAAGAAGGTCACTGGAGAAAGTAAAGATGGAATGGGTGATAAAAACAGAGAAAGCAGTGTGTGTACTGACGGTATTCAGTGCCAGTGATGTGGGCCAGCATTCTGAAGCTCTTGGACTGCAGGTTGGCAGCACGACGAGCCCATTCAGACATATCCTGGTTCATCTCTCCTGGCCTGATCACTGCCTGGTACACCGGAGATGCACAGTCTACCACAGGGTCCTTGAGGGGCAGAACCCCACTGCAGGGTAAACAGTACCGTGAGAGTTCAGAAAAATGGATATATTGAATGTGATTATTTTATATCCACACTCAAATTGTTAGAATTAAAAAGCAGCTACCATAATAAAGAATTTAGCATTTTTTAAGAAACTGTTTCATATTGTAAGTCAAACTCTTTATAAACATTAAACAGTAGTTTCAATGTTCTTATCTGATGCACCTCTGACAAAACATTCAGGATCCCACCCGGAGACTGTATATAGAGATAGATGACACGTCTGCACTTCCTCCCCCTATCTGTAAATGAAGCCAAAATATTCTGGACACGAACGCTGCCATCTTGTGTCCTGCCAGCTAAGAGTCAGTCTTACCTGGCACAAGACAAGATGGCAGCGATGGCATCCGCAATACCGCCAAGATTCAGTCTGAGCTGTCAATCTATGACGTTTAACTAACCCGAATAACACTTGCCAGATGTCAGTGTGATAAAAGCTACCTGAAATTGTTGAGAAATAATTATTCTGGTGTGAACTTGTTTTTTCGAGTCCTTGTCCCTTCCACTAACATGGCAGAGGTGGGATTTATAAGGACGCTTGGGCTTAATTTTTGGGGAGCTGTCATGTCGTCCATCTTGATATACAGTCTATAATCACACCCAACAGTGATGTCACAGTGTGCCGATGCACCCTGGAGTGCCCTCTTACATCCTTGCGTCAAACAAGACATTAAACCAATGGAGGACTTTCAGGCGCTGTTAAGTTGCATTTTAACTTCATGGTGTGATTCTGCATTTTTTAATTAAACAACTATGGTGCCTTTTTTTTAACTACCACAAGAGAGTGCCAATATCACGCATTTTCAAAACCTACTTAACTTTTAATTTCTATCGTGGCTTAACTGTCACATAAGATTTGTAGATTTGTTAAAATGAAACAACACCGTGCGACACTGTTAGAAAAGTCAGTCACTTCTGATCGGGCGGTAGTCCTTTATAAACCCGTGATTTGATACTCAGAACATTCCCATGCCATGAAATCCCATCAGGTTCCTTTAGGCTTTAAAGCTTTTTCTTTTTTAGAGCTGGACTCAAAAATAACCCCAAACTCAACTCACACTCTCACACTCTGACCAAAGTACCTCTGAGTACTTGCACATATACAAAGAGTCCATGGCGGCCGGGGGTTAGTGAGTTTATCCATCAAACATTTCGCTTTGACACACAATACCTCAGGGACGGATATGAATCAAAACATACAACACATTTAAAATCGATGAACAGATGCTGTGGGACTTTTCAGCGGGATGTTAGTTCATGTGGAGCAATGCACAAGCTGTTATGACATCATGAGACAAAGAGGACACACGTATGAGGAGAGGCGGGACGGAGAAGGAACGCTGCTGTACTTACGACAGGGGGGAGCCCGCCTCCTCACTGAGGTCGAGACCGGGGAGGAGAGATGGGGAAGGATGGGTGGACGACAGCACAGGTAGGGTTGGTTGTTTGGTTTGTGGATGGAATGAGCAGAGGAAAGTGGGTGAAAGGCCCAGAGGGGTACGGGGCACACACAGGGACAACAGGGACAAAGCCCGGCCATACGTACAGTACAGCGGACAACCAGGTGGTAGCAGCGTCTACGTTTAAGACCCACTGCTTTTCACGCAAACTACTTTAAAGGGTCGATTCACCCAACATTGGAAGAAAAGGGAAACTGTAACTTGTATTTACATAAACTAAAAGCTTGCACGCTTTTTAGTTTAGCCAGTTTATTTGGGAAAATAGAAAACACACCATAATTTATACATATCTATATATAATGTACATACAAACCCTTACCTATACCCTTATATTAATGTCATATTGTACATGATGCCTGCCTATCTCCTTATCTATAAGCACAAATACAGTATTAATACTTGTGAAATAATTGTTTGCAACATTAACTTATCTACCAATAATATTCTTTCCGTAGTAACGGATATATATTGTGTACATATCTCAGTTTTTTGTCTTTATATTATTTTTCTTTATAAATAATTCAAAACACTATCTGCACATTCAAATTGGAGTTTGGGCAAACCGATCTTTTAATTTCTTGGCACTATCTCGATCAGTGTGACGTGAAGTCAGGTGTGTGAGCATATTAAAGAGGGAGTTAGTTGGGTTGTGCGACCTCACCCTTCGTGTCCCTTGGCCTGCGACTGCCCTGCGATGGCGTCCATGATGGCGTCCTGTGAGTACATGCTGATAGGCGTGTTGTACTGGGCGTGCACGATGGTGGCCTTTCCGCCCGGACCCCTCACCTCAATGGGCTTGTGGGTGGACAGCGCAGAGTCTTTCAGTGCGATGGGGTTGAAGCTGGGAGTGTACTCCAGACTTTCAGAGTCGGAGCGAAGGGGTGAGTTCAAGGTCAAAGGTTCGGACAGGAGGAGTTTCAGGTGCGGGGGTGAAGTTGAGAGGTTAACAGTCGGGGTGGGGGAGAGGGGAATTTGAGAAGAAAGGAAGGACAGAGAAAGCAGCAAAGTGAGAACGGGACACTGGGTCTGCGTGTTGTAAAACAACAGTAGAGGGGTTTATGGGGGTTTGGTGAGCTTCACTAAATTGGGACAAAGACCATCAACTTGCAGCAAAACAACTTTTTTGTGCCACTAATGACGATATAAAAAAAATGTATCACAACTATAAGGCTGACACACAAATCCAAAGAAGACACAACATGCTGATGTATCACGAAAACAGCATGGCCAAACCGAGAGGACCACAGCACAGATTCAAATCTGTCTCACACACATACACCCACTCACACACACACACACACACACACGCGCACACACACACTGCAGATGATGTTTTACAGCTACACACGCTCATGCATTTATTCACAGTGATAAACTGTGAATCAGTTCATATTCCCAGAAAGGAATATGAAAGATTGAGAGGACCAGCAGAGGTGGATAAACTAATTAGATTTAGCAATAAAATATTTAGGAGACAATTATAAAGACTAAGCTTGTGTCACTAACTAAACTAAAACTAGTTAGTTTGGTTCTTTTAAACTGTGTTAATGTAAATTATATTTCACAAAGTGTGTTTCTTGAAATCTATATCGATACAGAGAATTGTACGACTCCGGTTGGATGTGGCTAAGGAGGTTAAGCAGGGCCTCCAATAATCAGAAGGTCAGGATATCATCCCTGAAGCGTCGTTGGGCAAAATACAGAACCTGATATAATGCGATGGAAAAAATACTGCGTATAGAAGTACTGTATGAATGTGTGAACAGCACTTATACTGTAAAGAGGTTAGAGTGGAAAAGTGCTTTATAAATACAATAAAATTACCATTTACAGCTACAAATAAATTAATGATTAAAATATTGTGGAAGAAGAGGATAAAGTATCACAAATTTACTCAACTACAGTGATGGCAAAGTAGATGAGTACATATATAAGAGATAAATAAGTATATGTACTTTTTTTTAAGAACTTTCCACTTCTGGGGACCAGATGCTGTTGATAACATGTCTCTTCTTTTCAGGCTGTGAGGTCATGTTACCTGCCGTAAAAGAAATGACCCGCACATTCACTAAGCTGTTAAAGTTGCACTGAAGCTCAACACACAGGAATCCATGTTGGACACAACTTCACTCCACACCAGAGTCACAGATCTCTGTCTAAACGCAGTGTACTTCATGCACAGGAGCGACATGAGAGTACTGACCCTGCAGCTGTGTTTGCGATAACCTGAAACACACCGGAGGGAATGACAGACAGAAAGAGACAGACAGGGAGAGAGAGAGCATGCAATGAATCACCAGTGGCATTTAGGTGATAACAATGGCACCATGTATGTTTGTGGGAAGCCGTCCGAGGACCAGCGCTATCCTGTAAATCCCATGTGCAGGTCAGAATAGCAGCCGTTTGTCATCGCTGGGATATTTCCCAGGTTCCCCTGCCATCGTCGGGAGTGAGTGACAAGGGCAGAAGTGCCTCAATCACATGACGGCCGTGGAAACACATTTAGCACAGAACAGACCAAGAATACACGCAAGCGCACAAACACAACACAAACCACCTGAACCAATGTTGTGCGAACTGCTGCTGTGTGAGTGCATACGAACATGGGGGTGGAGGTGGAAATCGAAGTGGTGCCTTTAATGCAGCACGTGTAACATTGTGATGTATGAAAAAGATTTTTTACTTTTTATCACTGTTCATATTGAAAATTGTAATTTAAGATTATGAAACTACACAGCTTTTAAACGTGTCTCGCACATTTCTCGCTGTTACAATGCAAACAAATCATAGCGTTGGATAACCCTGACCCTATCTAAACTTTTTCATCGACCACTGTTGTACGTCCCCTATTTTCAAACTTGCACTTTGAGATGAAATAACATCTCACATTAACACAAACTCACTTATGTCTGTCAGTAAATCTGTTCAGTGTCACCGCAGGAATGGCAGAGGGGCCGAAGTGAAACTAGAACATCCAGGTTCTGTTACAGAATCAAGAAAATCCCGTTGACATTTAGGATAAATAAATGGAACAAAGTCCTTATTAAGAGGAAGACTCGCTCATTTGTTTAGAAAAGGATTGATCTTTGAAACAATAAATTTTTCACAGGGACCAGTCACAGAAATGTTGAAAGAGACTTTGCAGCATTGAATAACGTGAGCTGGTGGAACAGGGGCTGTAGCTTGCATGTGACATTGTGTTTCTCTACACGGTGCTGGGACATGTGTTCATGTGGCCCAGTGGGTAAAGTGGATCAGGCTCAGCAGCACCTCATATCTCAGGGTATCTTAAGTTTGGAAAAAAGGCATTCAGGGGATTCGGGATGATGGTGTGTAACCGGAGTGGAGCATTCCATGACCATGTGCAACAGCTGCTCTCTCATGTGTGTGTGCTTGTGAGTGAGTGTGTGTGTGTGTGCGTGTGTGTGTGTGAGTGTGTGTGTGTGCCAGGGGAGTCAGAGTCTCTATATACCCGGTGAGGTGGGGCTACTGGCAGGGTACTGCCGTCATAGCCCTGCAGTCAGTCTGGAGCACGTCTCCTGACACCTGACTTATCGTTGGCCGTTACTGTAAAGGAACTCGGGTCCAGAGGGAAAACCCATTAGTGGAGAGTGATATCTGGATGTGATATGTCAGAGGGCGAGCAGCTTACACCCTTAATTAACCTCTGCGGGTGATGAACCCCCACTGTCGCACTGAGGAGAGTTGCCTGAACAGTGGCCACGTTGTGACGCCCTCTGCACTCCCGACAATGCAACATGCAGCTCAGTTAAAGGTCGCAGTCATTTTGCCCAAGCAAAGATACTGTGCAACAAGCCTGATCGCATCTCCATCTACTCCCACTACCAAGAAATTCAGCTACATTATCCCTGATACAGACGGTGCCATATTGCGCATTTGGAGCAAGTGTCTGCATAGCAGCGGTCAGGGTGTGGTGCCACGGCAGAGAGGTCCCATCCATATATACACGCTCGACCAATCACGAGTCAGTGTCAGCTGTCAATCAGGACATTTCTCTTCTGTTTCTATGGCATCAAATCACAACTTAAATCCAAACTTCCTGGGAGCTGAAACAGCAAAAAAAAACTCTTTAAAATTGAGAAATGACCAGATGAGTTTCCAGCATTTACAGGAATCGAAGAAACCAAAACCAAAACTGACCACTTGACCTCTGGTTTGGGCAGCGCCTGGGACATTTCAAGGGGTTTCTGAGGACACATGACCTTTAGTTCAGTGTCACCGATCTGCCTGTGACCAAAATCCTCTGATGACCCTGTGAACTGATCTCCTGCTATTCCGTTACCTGGATGCAGGCCAGGTATGTTTGTGTGTACGCTCCCGGAATAGTGCCACATGTAAGAGGAATGAAAGCCGGGGCGGCGACGGAAAGTTCTGAGTACGATTTCTCATCACGGTCCTGTTAATGTGAGGTTAAACAAGGAAAAGTGTGACTTCCTGCGCTCCTCTAGAGCACTTTTGTCACATTAGTTTGTGGGTGTGTTGGTTTTAGGGGGATTCCTGCAGGAGTTTAATCGTCTCCTCTCAGTGTGACGGCACTGGAGGTTAATCATCTCTTTGGTGACCTACCCGAACAATGGAACTCCCAGGGCGGGCGCCGGCCCTTCTCCTAATTTGCCCTGCATCAGCATCATTTCTTTGACCGTCTCCGGAGAGTAGAGGCCAATTGGGCAATTGTACTGCCCGCGCTGGCTCTGTGGAGATCCGGCAGCTGCTGTGGAGGAGGCAGGGGCTTTGACCGGGGTCAAGAGGAGGTCGGGATCTTTTTTGGGGTAATCCCACTCTGAGGGATTTTTATCCTGGAAAATGTCATTGGACAATGACATTTAGATTTGAACTTCATCAAAATGTCTCGGCCTGATCTCTTCCTCCATCTTTCTAACTCTTTAAACACGTCCATATAATTTTCCTGTCATGTGATTGGTGTTTGCTGACCTGTGACCTCTGAAAAGGACTCCCTGCAGGTGCACTGTGAATACTTAACACTAGAGGGCACCAGCGCACTGCCTGATAGCGTCGTTAAAGACATGAACAGATTCTCACAAAGGACAAGCGCACAGAACAGACAGACAGATGTACAATGATGTACATTTGTGCAGAGAAACACTTTATGTTTGCATGAATAACGTGTATTCTATGTGTATACATGTGTATAATTAAGGAGATTGTGGGTTTTTATACCTTCTGGTGAGGGATGACTGGCATAGGCGAGTCCATTCTAGGAGTTGCTGTGGGAACCGGTCCAAAGCGTCTTGATCTGTTGATAAGGCAGCAAAAAATATAACCTTTATATCTATATTCTATATCTATATCTATATTCATATGCAAATTGTTTCTTAAATATCCCTCCAGTCATATCTTTTTTTATTCTCAGTCTTCAGTCTTTCTCAGATGGTTGCAGAATGATTAATTGCACAATCATCCGTTTTTCTGCCCTCACTTGTATATACAAAGTATGTAAGTAAAATTTTGCGACATCGCAAATAGTTCAGGAGCCAATCCTGGACCAGTATGTACACTGGAAACTCGACACCCCCTCTGCACGTACAGTGAAAATGAATGTGTACCGCAGTGACAGTTCTAAAGGCAAATACATTTGCATACTCACATATTGTTGATGAGGGAGTATATTTAGTTTTAAAAAGTTAATTTAACAAAACAGACACACATTATTCAATGCAGAGCAATTTCATGTGTCTGTCAGAAGCAGCATGTGTGTGTCTATTTTTAACACTTTGACCTAAAATGCTTCCCCCTGTCAAATTCTTTCCAGCTCCAGTACCTTGGAGATTCTTTCTGAGTGTCATGTGTTGTAATGTGTTGTAATGTGCGTGTGGTGGTTGTTTACTTCAGCATGGTGAGGGCCAGTTTGGAGCTGGCAGACTTGATCTTGTTCTGGGCCTCCAGGTGCGTCATCCCGTCAGTGCTCACACCGTCGATGGACGAGATGATGTCGCCCTGGGCCAGGCTGCCACCCGCCGCCTTGCTGCCCGGGGTTATCTATGGAGGAGGTCAAACAGGGCAAGTCACACAGGGGAGCACTGACACAGATTCCTCGGCAAACACATAAGCCGAACTGAAAAATACCGGACGTTTACACAAACACATGTTACAGAGTGAGAACATATTTGTGCACGCTGAAAAATTCAAAAGCAAATCAAAATCGAAAATAATTTGTACATTTTTGCCGCACACCCTCAAATCTAGCCAGCTTTACAACTCAGCTAATGTGGGATTTCCTCGCTGAAGTTGTGCGTCAGTCAACAAGGCATATACGCATTGAATGTAAAGGGATGCTTAAAGGGAGAGAGGAGAAAAGCTAATGAGGCAAAATAAACAAATCCATCCGATCCCTGCACACAAAGAGGCTGGATAAGAATCTCTTCATTAGTCGGAGGGACTGAGTGGAGCTGCATTTTATCTGAGAGTCAAAGGAGTCTCCACAGCAACACACAAGGCTCTTCATCTCGGTTGCTTACGAGCAGAGAATCAGCAGGATTTCCAGTGAAAGAGATGCTAGTGGTGCAGGACAGAGTCATCTTAAATCTAACAATGGAATTAGTGACGTAAAAACGTGCTGCAGGATAAAGCAGGCTGAGGAGAGTGGGAGAAATAAAAGCACTGCCGGGTCACTGAATCAAACTGTGATGGAGTTTACGCGAACCCTCACCTCACACTTCTTTTATTCATTTTTATAAAGACACATCTCCAACACTCCTTTTCTGTTGTCATTCATTTATTGACCTTCGGTTTAACACATATTTGTCAGGCTGTGCTACAAAAGCAGAGTTAAGTGTTTAAACTCCACAGACAGGGGGTTTAACTGAGCTCAGGGGCCCGAGGCCTACACTGGTGGGTCTAGGCTTACAGTCGACTTGTTAAAGAGTTAAAAATAAGCAATGCTGTTGATGCTGGCGGCTTCACTGTGATTGACCCCCCTGTCCAGTCCCCAAACACACACACACACACACACACACACACATCACACCTGCTGCTGTTATTCATACACAACTTCCTTGATTCTGTTGTCTGTTTATAATAACTGGTATGTGAATTCCAGTCATCACGCGTGTTTGAGTGTGTTTCTGTGTGTTATGGTAGAAGGGCGAGGGGACAGCAGGCGGGGGGGGGGGGGGGGACCTATTTCTGCACAGCTCAGTGTAATCAAACACAGATGTAGATACATATGTGTACACCTGATACAGCTCGGCCAGCTCTGTCATGCATGTTTCATACAAATCAAATACTTCAAATATTCCAGAGAACAAACAGAACAAAGATGTTGGAGAGTTTGGGAGTTTGAGCCAATTGTTTCTTGCGTGTTTTATACTATGTGCTAATTCAGTTTGTTCAAAGTTGATAGAAATAGACTAAGCCTGCTCTTAGTCATTTGGAAACATCTCTGCCTCATGGGAGAATGTGAATAGACTGGAATGACATTGGTAACACATGTTAAGGAAGTTTGGATTAGGGGTACTACTGTATATTGGCAGGTTTTCCCAATTTAAACCATGACTGACTCTCCGGCAGCAAACCAGTTTGGCTCGTCACATATTTAACAGCTGACGGCTCCACTCGACTAACAAGATCTTGGGAATCCGCTGCCTTCATTTCACTTTCCTTTCTTAGGTCTTGGCAAATCGAGGCTGAAATCCAAACTGCTGCGGCTTTACGTCAAACTGTAAAGACGCCCAGACTTGTAATGTCAAGCTGCAGTGTTTTATGTTAACCTGCCGGAACCCATCATGACCTCATAAACGATACATTGTCACACCAGATATGGAACAAAGCCCCCTCCCCCCCCCCACTGGTCGCCCATAGACTGGAACCAACGATAGACCAACATGCGAATCAATACAAATGACTGATCAGCAGCCGAGCATCAATCAGGACTCAGAACCCAACAATTCCTCTAACTTCCTCCTTTTCCTTTCTCCTCTTCCATTCATCCATCCATCCATCCATCCATCCACCCTTTCATCCGTTCCTCCACAGTGACGCCCCCATGCCCCCTCAGGAGTGGATCCAGAGGCTGAAAACCGAAACTGACTTTCAGCAAAAAGTAAAGCTTACTGAACGTAACACAAGCCGCCATTAGCTTCCTCGCTCACTTGCTGCCTTCCTGTCCAATTCCTACCCCTCTCCATCCATCCACCTCTCCTGCAATGCTATTTAAAGGAAACGCTGTAAATACACCGGCACTCCTGCCAGAGAGAGAGAGAGGGACAGAGGCCCCATCTTTCTGTTTCGGAACTTAAAACTAATCCTCGGTTGTTATTTGTAGAGCGACTCTTTATTTTGCCAACATTTATTCATTATTTAAGCTCGTGATTGAGAATGTTTTAAGGTCAAATAATAAAGTAATACATTTTTGTCACAATAAATGATCTCATTTCTTAGTGATGTAGTCAGAAAATATAATTTAATTTAGTTAATAAGGGATTTTAACAAGTTGGTCTTTTAGGAAAATAAACAAATCAGTCTTAATACTGTCAATATCGTCTTCACGGATTGGTAAATTGAATCGTCTGTTGTGAGAAATCCTTCAGCTTTTATGTCTTGAATTTAAACTTGTGTTTGTTGTATTTTACCCATTTTTCTGTTCTTTTTTTAC